>NW_026901220.1:0-3212 GCF_033783945.1 Neopsephotus bourkii | reverse complement strand
ACTGAGAGCACCGTGTACTGAGAGCACCGGGTACTGAGAGCACTGCGTAATGAGAGTACCGTGTACTCAGAGCACCGCCTACGGAGAGCACCGGGTAAGGAGAGCACCGCGTACTGACAGCACCGGGTGCTGAGAGTAACGCGTACTGAGAGCACTAGGTACTGAGGGCACCGGGTAAGGAGAGCTGCGCGTACTTAGAGCACTGGTTACTGAAAGCATTTCGTACTGAGAGCACAGCGTACTGAGAGCACCGCGTGGTGAGAGTACCGGGTACTGAGAGCACTGGGTTCTGAGACTAACGCGTACTGAGAGCACCGCGTACTGAGAGCACCGGATAATGACAGCACCACGTACTGTGAGCACAGGGTTCTGAGAGCACCACGTACTGAGAGCACAGTGTAGTGAGAGCACTGGGTTGTGAGAGCACCGGGCAGGAGAGCACCAGGTACTGAGAGCAGCGGGTAAGGAGTGCACCGCGTACTGAGAACACTGGCTACTGAGAGCACCAGGTACTGAGACCACTGGGTACTAAGAGCACTTTGTACTAAGAGCATCGTGTACTTAGAGCACCGCGTACTGAGAGCACCGGGTACTGAAGGCTCTGTGTACTGAGAGCAGTGCGTACGATGAGCCCCGGGTGCTGAGAGCACCAGGTACTGGGAGCACTGGGTACTGAGAGTACCGCGTACTGAGAGCACTGGTTACTGAGAGCACTGCGTACTGAGAGCACCGGGTACTGAGAGCCCTGGGTACTGAGAGCAACACGTACTGAGAGCACCGCGTACTGTGAGCACCAGGTACTGAGAGCACTGTGTACTGAGAGCACCGTGTACTGAGAGCACCGGGTACTGAGAGCACTGCGTAATGAGAGTACCGTGTACTCAGAGCACCGCCTACGGAGAGCACCGGGTAAGGAGAGCACCGCGTACTGACAGCACCGGGTGCTGAGAGTAACGCGTACTGAGAGCACTAGGTACTGAGGGCACCGGGTAAGGAGAGCTGCGCGTACTTAGAGCACTGGTTACTGAAAGCATTTCGTACTGAGAGCACAGCGTACTGAGAGCACCGCGTGGTGAGAGTACCGGGTACTGAGAGCACTGGGTTCTGAGACTAACGCGTACTGAGAGCACCGCGTACTGAGAGCACCGGATAATGACAGCACCACGTACTGTGAGCACAGGGTTCTGAGAGCACCACGTACTGAGAGCACAGTGTAGTGAGAGCACTGGGTTGTGAGAGCACCGGGCAGGAGAGCACCAGGTACTGAGAGCAGCGGGTAAGGAGTGCACCGCGTACTGAGAACACTGGCTACTGAGAGCACCAGGTACTGAGACCACTGGGTACTAAGAGCACTTTGTACTAAGAGCACCGTGTACTTAGAGCACCGCGTACTGAGAGCACCGGGTACTGAAGGCTCTGTGTACTGAGAGCAGTGCGTACGATGAGCCCCGGGTGCTGAGAGCACCGGGTACTGGGAGCACTGGGTACTGAGAGTACCTGGCACTGAGAGCACTGGGTACTGAGAGCACGGGGTACGGAGAGCACCGGGTACTGAGACCCCTGGGTACTGAGAGCACCTGGCACTGAAAGCACGGGGTACTGAGAGCACTGGGTACTAAGAGCACTTGGTGCTAAGAGCATCGGGTACTGAGAGCACCGGGTACTGAGAGCACCGGGCACTGAGAGCACTGGGTAGTAAGAGCCCCGGGTATTGGGAGGACTGTGTACAGAGAGCACCACGTACTGAAAGCACCGGGTACTGAGAGCACTGGGTACTGAGAGCACCGGGTACTGAGAGCACTGTGTACTGAGAGCACCTTGTACTGAGAGCACTGGGTGATGAGAGCACCGGGTACCGAGAGCACTGGGTACTGAGAGCACCGGGTACTGATAGCACTGCGTACTGAGACCACCGCGTACTGAGAGCACCGGGTACTCAGAGCACTGGGTACTGAGAGTACCGCGTACTGAGAGCACATCGTACGGAGAGCACCGTGTACTGAGAGCATGGAGTACTGAGAGCACTGCGTTCTGAGTGCACCGGGTACTGAGAGCAGCGGGTACTGAGAGCACCGGGTACTAAGAGCACTGGGTACTGAGAGAACCGCGTACTGAGAGCACCGTGTACTGAGAGCGCTGGGTACTGAGAGCACCGCCTACTGATAACACCGGGTACGGAGAGCACCAGGTACTGAGAGTACTGCGTAATGAGAGCACCGCGTACGGAGAGCACCGGGTACTGAGAGCACCGCGTACTGAGTGCACCGGGTACTGAGAGCACCGGGTACTGAGAGCACTGGGTACTGAGAGTACCGTGTACTGAGAGCACCGCGTACTGAGTGCACCGGGTACTGAGAGCACCGGGTACTAAGAGCACTGGGTACTGAGAGCACCGCGTACTGTGAGCACGGGGTACTGAGAGCACTGTGTACTGAGAGCACCGGGTACTGAGAGCACTGGGTACTGAGACTACAGTGTACTGAGATCACCGCCTACGGAGAGCACCGGGTAAGGAGAGCACCGCATACGGAGAGCAGCGGGTACTGAGAATACTGCGTACTGAGAGCACTACGTACTGAGAGCACCGGGTAAGGAGAGCAGCGCGTACTTAGAGCACTGGTTACTGAAAGCACTTCGTACTGAGAGCACAGGGTACTGAGAGCACAGTGTAGTGAGAGCACAGGGTACTGAGAGCACAGGGTAGGAGAGCACCTTGTACTGAGAGCAGCGGGTAACGAGTGCACCGTGTACTGAGAACACTGGCTACTGAGAGCACCAGGAACTGAGACTACTGGGTACTAAGAGCACTTTGTACTAAGAGCACCGTGTACTTAGAGCACCGCGTACTGAGAGCACCGGGTACTGAACGCACTGTGAACTGACAGCACGGCGTACGATGAGCCCCGGGTGCTGAGAGCACCAGGTACTGGGAGCACTGGGTACTGAGAGTACCGCGTACTGAGAGCACTGGTTACTGAGAGCACTGCGTACTGAGAGCACCGGGTACTGAGAGCCCTGGGTACTGAGAGCAACACGTACTGAGAGCACCGCGTACTGTGAGCACCAGGTACTGAGAGCACCGTGTACGTATAGCACCCGGTACTGAGAGCACCGTGTACTGAGAGAACTGCCTATTGACAGCACCGGGTACTGAGAGTACTGCGTACTGAAAGCACTTCGTACTGAGAGCACAGCGTACTGAGAGCACCGCG
>NW_026901219.1:0-3198 GCF_033783945.1 Neopsephotus bourkii | reverse complement strand
ATATTAAACAGTAGATGTTGTCCTGGGTTTAGCAGCAGCAGTCATTTTTTCTCCTTCTTGGTAGCTGGTGCAGTGCTGTGTTTTGACTTTCGGGCTGGGAACAAAGCTGATAGAGGTGATGTTTTGGTTTGGCCAAGGACTTTGTGAGTCTCATGCTCTGCCAGGGAGGAGGGGAGGCCGGGAGGAAGCAGAGACAGGACACCTGACCCAAACTGACCAAAGAGGTATTCCATACCACAGCACGTCATGCCGAGGGGGAAACTGGGGGGGGACCCGGAAGGAGAGGGGGTCGGCCGGGTCGGACTGGTGGTTCGGCGCGTGGTATTGTACTCCTTTCCTTTGCTGTTTTCTCTTATCATTGTTGTCGTTGGTGGTAGCAGTGGTGATTCGTATTGTACCTTAGTTACTAAACTGTTCTTATCTCAACCCGTGGGAGTTGCATTTCTTTTTGATTCTCCTCTCCGTTCCCCCAGGAGTAGGGGGAGGGCAAGAAGGGGGGGGAGTGGGTAACAAGCTGTCTGGCTGTGGGTTAAACCACGACAGTTCTTTTTGGCGCCCAACGTGGGGCACGAAGGGGCTGAGATAACAACAGATCTGACCGGATTAATAGTCACTCATCACAATGCTGATTTATTGGCTCTCAAAGTTGTTCCTCTTGATCTCACAGCTTCAGAATGTTGTAATTTACTTAGATCTGGTATTTGCTGTATTAGTGTTTTTCAAGTGTGGGGCTTGGGCTAAAGTTCTTGTCTCAGTGTACTTTATGATGATGACTTGTAACACAATAGAATTATTGATCATGAAACTTATCTGGTTTATGTTCCCAGTATGGTCACCACCTTTATACTTTGGGAGGTATATAATAGAAATGCTTAGCAATTACACATATTCTTTCTCCTTCTCGGGTGGTCAACCTGTGAAGGAGGCATTCTTTTACCCTCCCATTCCTCCCCCCAGAGCATTTACAGCATCATTTGAGAGTTTTGAATGGCCTTTTACTGCTATTGAGACTTGTTTGCTGATTGTGATGGGGATCACCATGTTGGCACGTATACAGAGTGTATTTTGGCCACAACTATTTCATCTGTTTTCAAAAGTTAAGCAGAGTCAGGTTTGGGTCTTGTCTGGGGTTAAACAACGAAGTAGGAGGACCAAGAGATTTTCTCTGAGGCTGGACAGCCATGAGTGGCAGGGTGTGTGGGACAGTATGGGCAAGTATCTAGGTCAGTGGGCCCCTCCAGTACTTTGGAATTTCACCACCGAACAACTGCAAAATCCAGAAGAATTAGTAAAACACTTAAATGAGGTGTGTGGTCAGTCTGGCCATACCAGAGACGGACAAATCATGGCAACGTGCTGGGGCTTGGCCTACGCTTACAGGGCCATGTTCAATGCTTTCCAGCACCTTCAAAAGGAAAAAAATGTCGCTGGATCTGAGGGCAAAGCAACAGCCAGTACAGATACTCCAGCTACCAAGAACAGCAGCTACACCACCCCCACAAAATGTCCAGCTGGCCCTGGACATTGCTGAACGAGAAAAGTGGCCAGTACTTTATCTCTATACTGACTCATGGATGGTGGCAAATGCCCTGTGGGGGTGGTTGCAGCAATGGAAGCAGAGCAACTGGCAACGCAGAGGTAAACCTATCTGGGCTGCTGCACTGTGGAAAGATATTGCTGCCCGGGTGCAAAACCTGGTGGTGAAGGTACGTCATGTAGATGCCCATGTACCCAAGAGTCGGGCCACTGAGGAACACCAGAACAACCAACAAGTGGATAAAGCTGCTAAGATTGAAGTGGCTCAGATGGACTTAGATTGGCAACATAAAAGTGAATTATTTTTGGCCCGGTGGGCCCATGACACTTCAGGCCATCAGGGCAGAGATGCAACATATAGATGGGCCCGTGATCGAGGGGTGGACTTAACAATGGACACTATTGCCCAGGTTATTCATGAGTGTGAAACATGTGCTGCCATTAAACAAGCCAAACGGTTAAAACCTCTTTGGTATGGAGGACGATGGTTGAAGTATAAATATGGGGAGGCCTGGCAGATTGATTATATCACACTGCCACCAACCCGCCAAGGTAAGCGCCATGTGCTTACCATGGTGGAAGCAACCACCGGATGGCTGGAAACGTACGCTGTGCCCCATGCCACTGCCCGGAACACTATCCTGGGCCTTGAGAAACACATTTTGTGGCGACACGGCACCCCAGAGAGAATTGAGTCAGACAACGGGACTCATTTCCGGAATAACCTTGTAGACACTTGGGCCAAAGAGCATGGCATTGAGTGGGTATATCACATCCCCTACCATGCACCAGCCTCTGGGAAAATCGAAAGGTACAATGGGCTGTTAAAAACTACACTGAGAGCAATGGGTGGGGGAACTTTCAAGCATTGGGATACACACTTACCAAAGGCCACCTGGTTGGTCAACACCAGAGGATCTGCCAACAGAGCTGGCCCAGCCCAATCGGAACTTTTACATATTGTAGAGGGGGACAAAGTTCCTGTGGTGCATATGAAGAATTTGCTGGGGAAGACAGTCTGGGTTATTCCTGCTTCAAGTAAAGGCAAACCCACTCGTGAGATTGCTTTTGCTCAGGGACCTGGATACACTTGGTGGGTAATGCAGGACGATGGGGAAGTCCGATGTGTACCTCAAGGGGATTTAATTTTAGGGGAAAACAGCCAATGAACTTAATTGTATGTTGTTGCCTGCTGTGTAATACTTTAATAGCCCATCAACCAGATGTCTTCAGGCCACCAGCAACTAGCCCTGACTTCCCTCCAACCATCATCCCAAGAGAGAACGAACTTTGACAGAACCAGACAAGTTCTACAGTAAGGGAATGATCAGCATCAGCAGGCAACGACCCAATACTGCACACGGCCTCTCCTGTTCTGAAAGACTGTTACAAGAGATGGCGCCTGACATCATGGACCAGATGGAATCAGCAGCTTTATAGGGACTAGTCTTTGCACTAAGATAGAAGTGCACTGAGATCGGAGTGATGGTATATTGAAAATGTAGGATCTGAGCATGACGTGAATGGTATGGAATAAGGGGTGGATAATGTCCTGGGTTTAGCAGCAGCAGTCATTTTTTCTCTTTCTTGGTAGCTGGTGCAGTGCTGTGTTTTGACTTTCGGGCTGGGAACAAAGCTGATAGAGGTGATGTTTTGGTTTGG
>NW_026901216.1:0-3142 GCF_033783945.1 Neopsephotus bourkii | reverse complement strand
GTGCTCCAGGCAGGGCTTTGGATTCTTTGATAACGACTGGTTTTATAGGGCACCGGCCTGGACGTTGGCATGTGGGAAAGGTTTATCGCACAGAGGTAAAAGGATGCTGGGGCACGAATTAGCGGGGCTCATTTGGAGAGCTTTAAACTAGATTTGAAGGGGGATGGGGTTGTAGCTGGGCTTGTCTCAGTGGGACAGCGCTCCGGAATTGATGAAGACTGGGAGGCCTCCTGTAATCCTAGGGTGAAATCGGTGTGCTCGGCTCGCTTCCTGAAATGTCTGTACGCCAATGCGCGCAGCATGGGAAATAAGCAGGAGGAGCTAGAAACCTGTGTTAAGTCGGGAGATTATGATCTGGTGGCAATTACAGAGACGTGGTGGGACAGCTCACATGACTGGAATATAGTCATGGAGGGCTATGTCCTTTTCAGGAAAGACAGGCCAGCCAGGCGGGGTGGTGGGGTTGCTCTTTACGTGCGAGAGCAGCTACAATGCGTTGAGTTCTGTCCGGGGACGGATGATGAGCGAGTCGAGAGTCTGTGGGTGAGAATTAAGGGGCAGGCTGGCAGGGGCGATACTGTTGTGGGGGTCTGTTACAGGCCACCGGATCAGGGTGAGGAAGTTGACGAGGCCTTCTACAGGCAGCTGACAGCGGCCTCACGGTCACAGGCCGTGGTCGTCGTGGGGGATTTTAACTTCCCTGATGTTTGCTGGAAGGACTACTTGGCAACCCAGCCGCAGTCCAGGAGGTTCCTCCAGTGTATGGATGATAACTTCCTCATGCAAATGGTGGATGAGCCAACCAGGAGAGGTGCGCTGCTGGATCTCATCCTCACTAACAAGGAGGGTCTGGTTGAAGGAGTGAAGGTTGAGGGCTGCCTTGGTTGCAGCGACCACGAGATGGTAGAATTCAGGATCTTGTGTGGTAGGGTCAGTAGAATAGCAAGTAGAATCGCAACCCTGGACTTTAGCAGGGCAAACTTTGGCCTCTTCAAGCGATTGCTAGGGGAAATCCAGTGGGCTAGGCTGCTTGAAGGGAAAGGGGCCCAAGATAGTTGGTTGACGTTCAAGGACTGCTTTTTCCGAGCTCAAGATCGGAGCATCCCGACACGTAGGAAGTCGAGGAAGAGGGTCAGGAGACCTGCGTGGTTAAATAGGGAATTGCTCGGTATGCTCAAGTGGAAGAGGAGAGTTTACAGGTCATGGAAAGAAGGGCTGGCCACTTGGGAAGAATATAAGGCTGCTGCTAGAGGATGTAGGAAAGCTGCTAGGATGGCTAAGGCCTCCTTGGAATTAAAGCTGGCGAGAGGGGTCAAGGACAGCAGAAAGAGCTTTTTCAAATACATGGCAGGTAAAACTAACACCAGAGGCAATGTAGGCCCGCTGATGAACGGGACGGGTGCCCTGGTGACAGAAGATACAGAGATGGCAGAGTTACTGAATGACTTCTTTGTCTCTGTCTACTCTGCTGGAGGCAGTCCTGAAGAGCCCTGTACCGCTGAGACCCCGGATGAAGATAGGTCAACGGAGCGGTCTGCCTTAGTCGATGAGGAATGGGTTAAAGACCAGTTGAGCAGTCTGGATATCCATAAATCCATGGGTCCAGATGGGATGCACCCGCGGGTGCTGAGGGAACTGGCTGAGGTCATTGCTAGACCGCTCTCCATCATCTTTACCAAGTCTTGGGAAACGGGAGAGGTGCCTGAGGACTGGAGGAAAGCAAATGTCACTCCTGTCTTCAAAAAGGGCAAGAAGGAGGACCCGGGTAACTATAGACCGGTTAGCCTCACCTCCGTTCCTGGGAAAGTGATGGAACACCTTATACTTGGTGCCATCTTAAGGCATATCAAGGATAAGAGGGTTATGAGGGGCAGTCAACATGGCTTCACCAAGGGGAAGTCGTGCTTGACCAATCTTGTAGCCTTTTATGAGGAAATAACACGGTGGATGGATGATGGTAGAGCGGTGGATGTGGTCTACCTCGACTTCAGCAAAGCGTTTGACACGGTCTCCCACAGCATCCTTGCGGCTAAATTGAGGAAGTGTGGTCTGGATGATCGGGTAGTGAGGTGGACTGTGAACTGGCTGAAGGAGAGAAGCCAGAGAGTTGTAGTCTATGGGGCGGAGTCTAGTTGGAGGCCTGTATCCAGTGGAGTGCCTCAAGGGTCGGTACTGGGACCAGTATTATTTAATATATTCATTAACGATTTAGATGAGGGAATTGAGTGTACTATCAGCAAGTTTGCTGATGACACTAAGCTGGGAGGGGTGGCCGACACGCCAGAAGGCTGTGCTGCCATCCAGAGGGACCTGGACAGGCTGGAGAGCTGGGCGGGGAATAACTTGATGAAATATAACAAGGGAAAGTGTAGAGTCCTGCATCTGGGCAGGAACAACCCCAGGTTCCAGTATAGGCTGGGGAACGACCTGTTAGAGAGCAGTGTAGGGGAGAGGGACCTGGGGGTCCTGGTGGACGACAGGGTGACCATGAGCCGACACTGTGCCCTTGTGGCCAAGAAGGCCAATGGCATCCTGGGGTGTATTAGAAGGGGGGTGGTTAGTAGGTCGAGAGAGGTCCTCCTTCCCCTCTACTCTGCCCTGGTGAGACCTCATCTGGAATATTGTGTCCAGTTCTGGGCCCCTCAGTTTAAAAAGGACAGGGACCTGCTGGAGAGAGTCCAGCGCAGGGCAACTAAGATGATTAAGGGAGTGGAGCATCTCCCTTATGAGGAAAGACTGAGGGAGCTGGGTCTCTATAGTTTGGAGAAGAGGAGATTGAGGGGTGACCTTATTAGTGTATATAAATATATAAAGGGGGAGTGTCACGAGGATGGAGCCAGGCTCTTCTCAGTGGCAAACAATGAAAGGACAAGGGGTAATGGATACAAATTGGAGCACAAGAGGTTCCACTTAAACCTGAGAAGAAACTTCTTCTCAGTGAGGGTGACGGAACACTGGAACAGGCTGCCCAGGGAGGTTGTGGAATCTCCTTCTTTGGAGACATTCAAGACCCGCCTGGACACGTTCCTGTGTAACCTTATCTAGGTGTTCCTGCTCTGGCAGGGGGATTGGACTAGATGATCTTTTGAGGTCCCTTCCAATCTCTAACCTACTGTGATACTGTGATACTGTGAAAGCACGG